>NC_090360.1:19651615-19656615 GCF_035084215.1 Heptranchias perlo
CGCACAGAGAACGAGCGAGACAGCGAGAGCGACACGCACACACAGAGAGAGTGAGAGACACAGAGAGAGAGAGAGCGCGAGGCACACACGGAAAGAGAGAGAGAGAGAGACACACACGCACAGAGAGAGAGAGAGGGAGAGAGAGAGAGAGGGACACGCAGAGAGAGAGAAAAACACATGCAGAGAGAGAGAGACACGCAGAGAGAGACACACATGCACAGAGAGAGAGACAGAGAGAGAGATTGAGGCACACACGCACAGAGAGAGACACACGCACAGAGAGGGAGAGAGAGACACACACACACGCACAGAGAGAGTGAGAGACGCAGAGAGAGACACAGAGAGAGAGAAAGAGAGACACACGCACAGAGAGAGAGAGACACACGCACAGAGAGAGAGAGACACACGCACAGAGAGAGAGAGACACACGCACAGAGAGAGAGAGACACACGCACAGAGAGAGAGAGACACACACGCACAGAGAGAGACACACGCACAGAGAGAGAGAGACACACGCACAGAGAGAGAGAGACACACGCACAGAGAGAGAGAGACACACGCACAGAGAGAGAGAGACACACGCACAGAGAGAGAGAGACACACGCACAGAGAGAGAGAGACACACGCACAGAGAGAGAGAGACACACACGCACAGAGAGAGACACACGCACAGAGAGAGAGAGACACACGCACAGAGAGAGAGAGACACACGCACAGAGAGAGAGAGACACACGCACAGAGAGAGAGAGAGAGACACACGCACAGAGAGAGAGAGAGACACACGCACAGAGAGAGAGCGACATGCAGAGAGGGAGAGCGCGAGGCACACATGCACAGAGAGACATACAGAGAGAGAGAGAGAGAGTCAGAGAGAGACACACACGCAGAGAGAGAGAGAGAGAGAGAGACACACACAAAGATAGAGAGAGAGGGAGAGTGAGAGAGAGACACACACGCAGAAAGAGAGAGAGACACACACACGCAGAGAGAGAGACACACACATACGCACAGAGAGAGACAGAGAGAAAGAGAGAATGCACGCACAGGGGAGAGAGAGAGACGCACAGAGAGAGAGAGATAGAGCGAGACACACACGCACAGAGAGAGAGAGCGAGCCACACACGCACAGAGAGAGAGACACACACACACGCAAAGAGAGAAAGAGAGACACACGCACAGAGAGAGACACACACGCACAGAGAGAGAAAGACACGCACAGAGAGAGAAAGACACACACGCAAAGGGAGAGAGAGACACACACGCAAAGGGAGAGAGACACACACGCAAAGAGAGAGAGACACACACGCACAGAGAGACACACACGCACAGAGAGACACACACGCACAGAGAGACACACACGCACAGAGAGACACACACGCACAGAGAGAGACACACGCACGCAGAGAGAGAGAGAGAGAGCGAGGCACACACGCAGAGAGAGAGACACACACACACGCACAGAGAGACAGAGACGCACACGCACAGAGAGAAAGACACACACACAGGCGGAGAGAGAGAGAGAGAGACACACACACGCACGCAGAGAGATACAGACAGAGACTCGCAGACAGAGAGACACACACATGCACAGAGAGAGAGTGAGAGACGCAGAGAAAGACACAGACACACACGCACAGAGAGGGAGAGAGAGAGACACACACACACACGCACAGAGAGAGTGAGAGACGCAGAGAGAGACACAGACACACACGCACAGAGAGGGAGAGAGAGACACACACACGCACACAGAGAGTGAGAGACACAGAGAGAGACACACACTCGCACAGAGAGAGACACACACTCGCACAGAGAGAGACACACACTCGCACAGAGAGAGACACACACACGCACAGAGAGAGAGGGAGGGAGAGAGAGACACACACACGCACAGAGAGAGAGTGAGAGACGCAGAGAGAGAAAGACACAGACACACATGCACAGAGAGGGAGAGAGAGACACACACACACACACAGAGAGTGAGAGACGCAGAGAGAGACACAGACACACACGCACAGAGAGGGAGAGAGAGAGAGACACACACACGTGCAGAGAGACACACGCACGCAGAGAGAGAGAGAGAGAGCGAGGCACACACGCAGAGAGAGAGACACACACACGCACAGAGAGACAGAGACGCACACGCACAGAGAGAAAGACACACACACAGGCGGAGAGAGAGAGAGAGACACACACACACACGCACAGAGAGAGTGAGAGACGCAGAGAGAGACACAGACACACACGCACAGAGAGGGAGAGAGAGACACACACACGCACACAGAGAGTGAGAGACACAGAGAGAGACACACACTCGCACAGAGAGAGACACACACTCGCACAGAGAGAGACACACACTCGCACAGAGAGAGACACACACACGCACAGAGAGAGAGGGAGGGAGAGAGAGACACACACACGCACAGAGAGAGAGTGAGAGACGCAGAGAGAGAGACACACACACGCACAGAGAGAGAGGGAGGGAGAGAGAGACACACACACACGCAGAGTGACAGAGAGACACACGCACACAGAGAGAGACAGAGAGAGACACACACGCACAGAGAGAGAAAGAGACACACGCACAGAGAGAGAGAGAGAGAGACAGACAAACACACGCACAGAGAGAGAGAGCCAGAGAGACGCACACACGCACAGAGAGAGAGAGACACACACACGCACAGAGAGAGAGAGACGCACACACGCACAGAGAGAGAGAGAGACACACACGCACAGAGAGAAAGAAACAGAGAGAGAGACACACATGCAGAGAGAGAGAGAGAGACACACACACACGCACAGGGAGAGAGAGAGACACACACACGCACAGAAAGAGAGAGATACACGCACGCGCGCAGAGAGAGTGAGAGACAGGCACACGGGCACAGAAAGGCAGAGAGAGAGACATACACACGCACAGAAAGGGAGAGAGAGAGACACACACACAGAGGAAGAGAGAGAGAGAGAGAGACACACACACAGAGGATGAGAGAGAGACACACGCACAGAGAGAGAGACACACACACACGCACAGAGAGAGAGAGACACACGCACAGAAAGAGAGAGAGGGAGAGAGAGACACACACATGCAGAAAGAGATAGAGACACACACGCATAGAAAGACACACACACGCACAGAGAGAGACACAGAGAGAGACACAGAGAGAGAGAGACACGCACATGCACACGCACAGAGAAGGAGAGAGAGAGACACACACACGCAGAGAGAGAGAGAGACACACGCACAGAGAGAGACACACACACACCTGCACAGCGAGGGAGAGAGAGAGAGACGCATGCACAGAAAGAGAGAGACACCCACACACGCAGCGAGAGAGAGAGACACACGCACAGAGAGAGATAGAGACGCACAAGCACAGAGAGGGAGAGTGAGAGAGACACACAGAGAGAGAGAGGCACACACACGCACAGAGAGAGGCACATACACGCACAGAGAGAGGCACACACACGCACAGAGAGAGGCACACACACGCACAGAGAGAGGCACACACACGCACAGAGAGAGGCACACACACGCACAGAGAGAGGCACACACACGCACAGAGAGAGGCACATACACGCACAGAGAGAGAGAGTGAGGGACACACACACACACACAGAGACACACACGCACAGAGAGAGAGAGAGAGACACACAGAGAGAGAGACAGAGACTCACAGAGAGAGAGAGGGAGAGACACACAGAGAGAGAGACACACACCGGCAGAGAGAGAGAAAGACACACACACGCAGAGAGAGAGTGAGAGAGACACACAAGCACAGAGAGAGAGAGAGAGAGACACACACACGCACAGAGAGAGAGACACACAAGCACAGAGAGAGAGAGAGAGACACACACGCAGAGAGAGAGAGAGACACACAAGCACAGAGAGAGAGTGAGAGAGACACACACACGCACAGAGAGAGACACACACAAGCACAGAGAGAGAGAGAGAGAGAGAGACACACACAAGCACAGAGAGAGAGAGGGAGAGACACACACGCACAGAGAGAGACAAACACACACGCTCAGAGAGTGAGACACACGCACAGAGAGAGAGAGACGCACAAGCACAGAGAGAGGCACACAAGCACAGAGAGAGAGAGAGAGAGAGACACAGAGAGAGAGAGAGACACGCACAGAGAGAGAGACACACACACGCACAGAGAGAGAGATAGAGAGAGACGCACGCAGAGAGAGAGACACACACGCACAGAAAGAAAGAGAGACACACACATGCACAGAGAGAGACACACACGCACAGAGAGAGACACACACGCACAGAGAGTGAGCGAGAGAGAGAGAGACACACGCAGAGAGAGCGCGAGGCACACATGCAAAGAGAAAGAGAGAGAGAGACACACACAAATGCAGAGAGAGCAAGATAGACACACACGCACAGAGAAAGAGACACACACGCACAGAGAGAGAGACACACACGCACACGCAGAGAGAGAGACACACACACGCACAGAGAGAAAGAAACAGAGAGAGAGACACACACGCACAGAGAGAGAGAGACACACACACGCGCACAGGGAGTGAGAGAGACACACACACGCACAGAAAGAAAGAGAGAGATACACGCACACGCGCAGAGAGAGTGAGAGACGCAGAGAGAGTGAGACACAGGCACACGGGCACAGAGAGGGAGAGAGAGAGACATACACACGCACAGAGAGGGAGAGAGAGAGAGAGAGACACACACACAGAGGGAGAGAGAGAGAGACACACACATGCAGAGAGAGAGAGACACACACGCACAGAGAGAGAGACACACGCACAGAGAGACAGAGAGAGAGACACACACGCATAGAGAGACACACACACACGCACAGTGAGAGAGAGACAGAGAGAGAGAGAGAGGGAGAGACATGCACACACACAGAGAAGGAGAGAGAGACACACACGCAGAGAGAGAGAGAGAGAGACACACATGCACAGAGAGAGACACACACACACCCGCACAGCGAGAGAGAGAGAGAGACGCACACACAGAAAGA
>NC_090360.1:19671615-19674115 GCF_035084215.1 Heptranchias perlo
GAGAGAGAGAGAGAGAGACACACACGCACAGAGAGAGAGAGAGAGACACACACGCACAGAGAGAGAGAGAGACATACACACGCACAGAGAGACACACAGAGAGAGAGAGAGAGAGAGAGATAGAGATAGAAAGAGAGAGAGACAGACACACAAACACGCAGAGAGAGATAGAGAGAGAGACACACACAGGCACAGAGAGAGACACACACACGCACAGCGAGAGAGAGACACACACACGCACAGAGAGAGAGAGACACACACGCACAGAGAGAGAGACACACTCGCAGAGAGAGAGACACACGCACAGAGAGAGAGACATACACAGAGAGAGAGACACACACATGCACAGAGAGAGAGAGAGAGAGAGAGAGAGATAGAAAGAGAGAGAGAGACACACACACAAACACGCAGAGAGAGAGAGAGAGAGATAGAAAGATGGAGAGAGAGACAGGCACAGGGAGAGACACACACACACACAGTAAGAAAGAGAGAGACACACACATGCAGAGAGAGACACACATACGCACAGGGAGAGAGAGAGAGATACACACACGCACAGAGAGAGACACACACACGCACAGGGAAAGAGAGAGACACACACACGCAGAGAGAGATAGAAAGACACACATACGCACAGAGAGAGAGACACACCACGCACAGCGAGAGAGAGAGAGACACGCACAGAGAGAGACACGCACAGCGAGAGAGAGAGAGACACGCACAGAGAGAGACACGCACAGCGAGAGAGAGAGAGAGAGAGAGACTCACACGCAGAGAGAGAGAGACACACGCACAGAGAAAGACACGCACAGAGAAAGACACGCACAGAGAATGACACGCACAGAGAATGACACGCACAGAGAATGACACGCACAGAGAATGACACGCACACACCCGCACAGAGAGAGACACACACACACCCGCACAGCGAGGGCGAGAGAGAGGGACGCACACACAGAAAGAGAGAGAGACACACACACGCATAGTGAGAGAGAGAGAGAGAGAGAGAGGGGAAACACACATGGAGAGAGAGACACACACACGCAGTGAGAGAGAGACACACACACAGAGAGAGAGAGAGGGAGAGAGACACACACACACACGCACAGAGAGAGACACACACACGCACAGAGAGAGAACGAGAGAGACACACACACACACGCACAGAGAGAGAGAGAGAGAGGCACACACACGCACAGAGAGAGACACACGCACAGAGACACACGCACAGGGAGAGACATACACACACCCGCACAGCGAGGGAGAGAGAGAGAGACGCACACACAGAAAGAGAGAGACACACACACGCACAGTGAGGGAGAGAGAGAGGAGAAACACACACGCAGAGAGAGACACACACACACGCACAGTGAGAGAGAGACACACACACGCTGAGGGAGAGAGAGACACACACACGCAGAGAGAGAGAGACACGCGCAGAGAGAGAGAGACACACACGCACGCACAGAGAGAGAGAGAGGCACACACACGCACAGAGAGAGGCACACACACGCACAGAGAGAGAGAGAGAGAGAGACACACACACACACACGCAGAGAGAGAGAGAGAGGCACACACACGCACAGAGAGGGAGAGGCACACACACGCACAGAGAGAGAAAGTGAGAGAGACAGAGAGAGAGAGAGAGAGAGAGACACACACGCACAGAGAGAGAGAGAGAGAGAGACACACACACACAGAGACACAGAGAGAGAGATAGAAAGAGAGAGAGAGACACACACAAGCACGCAGAGAGAGAGATAGAAAGAGAGAGAGAGACGCAGGCACAGAGAGAGAGGGAGAGAGAGAGAGAGGGGGAGACACACACGTAGAGAGAGACACACACGCACAGTGAGAGAGAGACACACACGCGCAGAGAGAGAGAGACACACACGCGCAGAGAGAGAGAGACACACACACGCACAGTGAGAGAGAGACACACACACGCACAGTGAGAGAGAGACACACACACGCACAGTGAGAGAGAGACACACACACGCAGAGAGAGAGAGACACACACACGCAGAGAGAGAGAGACACACGCAGAGAGAGACACGCGCAGAGAGAGAGAGACACACACGCACAGAGAGAGAGAGAGAGAGAGACACACACGCACAGAGAGAGAGAGAGAGACACACACGCACAGAGAGAGAGAGGCGCACACACGCACAGAGAGCGAGAGACACACACACGCAGTGAGGGAGAGAGGCACACACACGCACAAAGAGAGAGGCACACACACGCACAGAGAGAGCGAGAGAGAGGAACACAGAGAGAGAGAGAGACACACAGAGAGAGAGAGAGAGAGAGACACACACGCACAGAGAGAGAGAGAGACACACACGCACAGAGAGAGAGAGAGACATACACACGCACAGAGAGAGACACAGAGAGAGAGAGAGAGAGAGAGAGATAGAGATAGAAAGAGAGAGAGACAGACACACAAACACGCAGAGAGAGATAGAGAGAGAGACACACACAGGCACAGAGAGAGACACAC
>NC_090360.1:19679115-19714115 GCF_035084215.1 Heptranchias perlo
AGAGAAAGACACACACACACAGAGACACACACGCACATGTACAGAGAGAGAGACACGCATAGAGACACACACGCACAGAGCGAGAGACAGACACACACACGCACAGAGAGAGAGAGACACACACGCACAGAGAGAGGCACACACGCGCACAGAGAGAGGCACACACGCACACAGAGAGAGACACACACGCACACAGAGAGAGACACACACGCACACAGAGAGAGACACACACACGCACACAGAGAGAGACACACACGCACACAGAGAGAGACACACACGCACAGAGAGCGAGACACACACGCACAGAGAGAGAGAGACACACACGCACAGAGAGAGAGACACACACGCACAGAGAGAGAGACACACACGCACAGAGAGAGAGACACACACGCACAGAGAGAGAGACACACACATGCACAGAGAGAGAGACACACACGCAAAGAGAGAGAGAGAGAGACACGCAGAGAGAGACACACACGCACAGAGAGAGAGAGACACACACACACGCAGAAAGAGAGAGAGACACACACGCGCAGCGAGAGAGAGAGACACACACGCACAGCGAGAGAGAGAGACACACGCGCACAGCGAGAGAGAGACACACGCGCACAGCGAGAGAGAGAGACACACGCACACAGCGAGAGAGAGACACACGCGCACAGCGAGAGAGAGACACACGCGCACAGCGAGAGAGACACACGCACAGCGAAAGAGACACACGCACAGCGAGAGATACACACACGCACAGCGAGAGAGAGACACACACGCACAGCGAGAGAGAGAGAGACACACACAGCGAGAGAGAGAGAGACACACACAGCGAGAGAGAGAGAGAGAGACACACACACACACACACACAGAGAGGGAGAGACAAATGCACAGAGAGACACACACGCACAGCGAGAGAGAGAGACACACACGCACAGCGAGAGAGAGAGACACACACGCACAGCGAGAGAGACACACACGCACAGCGAGAGAGAGAGACACACACGCACAGCGAGAGAGACACACACGCACAGCGAGAGAGACACACACGCACAGCGAGAGAGACACACACGCACAGAGAGAGAGAGAGAGAGACATACAGACAGAGAGAGAGACACATGCACGCACAGCGAGAGAGAGACACACACACGCACAGAGTGAGACACACACAAACGCACAGCGAGAGAGAGAGAGACACACACACTCGCAGAGACACACGCACAGAGAGAGATAGAGAGACACACATACGCACAGAGAGAGAGACACGCAAACGCACAGCGAGAGAGAGAGAGACACACACACTCGCAGAGACACACACACAGAGAGAGAGACACACACGCACAGCAAGAGAGAGAGAGAGAGACACACGCACAGAGAGAGAGAGACATACACACACACACACACAGAGACACATGCACGCACAGCGAGAGAGAGAGACACACACACGCACAGAGAGAGACACACACGCAGAGAGAGGGAAAGAGACACACACAGAGAGAAGGAGAGAGACACACACGCACAGCGAGAGAGAGAGAGACACACACGCAGAGAGAGAGACACACACACGCAGACCGAGCGAGGGAGAGACACATACACGCACTGTGAGAGAGAGAGAGACACACATACGCACAGAGAGAGAGAGAGAGAGAGACACACACACGCACAGAGAGAGAGACACACACATGCATAGAGAGAGAGAGACACACACGCACAGAGAGAGAGAGAGACACACACACGCACAGAGAGAGAGACACACACGCAGAGAGAGAGAGACACACACACGCGCAGAGAGAGAGACACACACACGCAGAGAGAGAGAGACACACACACGCAGAGAGAGAGAGAGAGACACACACACAGAGAGAGACACGCGCAGAGAGAGAGACACACACGCACAGAGAGAGAGAGAGACACACACACGCACAGAGAGAGACACACACACGCAGAGAGAGAGAGACACACACACACACAGAGAGAGAGACACACACAGAGAGAGAGAGAGAGAGACACACACGCAGAGAGAGAGAGAGACACACACACAGAGAGAGAGAGAGACACACACGCAGAGAGAGAGAGACACACACACGCAGAGAGAGAGAGAGAGACACACACACACAGAGAGAGACACGCGCAGAGAGAGAGACACATACGCACAGAGAGAGAGAGAGACACACACACACGCACAGAGAGAGACACACACACAGAGAGAGAGAGAGACACACACACAGAGAGAGAGAGAGACACACACGCAGAGAGAGAGAGAGACACACACGCGCAGCGAGAGAGAGAGACACACACGCACAGCGAGAGAGAGAGACACACGCGCACAGCGAGAGAGAGAGACACACGCGCACAGCGAGAGAGAGAGACACACGCGCACAGCGAGAGAGAGACACACGCGCACAGCGAGAGAGACACACGCACAGCGAAAGAGACACACGCACAGCGAGAGATACACACACGCACAGCGAGAGAGAGACACACACGCACAGCGAGAGAGAGAGAGACACACACAGCGAGAGAGAGAGACACACACAGCGAGAGAGAGAGAGAGAGACACACACACACACACACACACACAGAGAGGGAGAGACAAATGCACAGAGAGACACACACGCACAGCGAGAGAGAGAGACACACACGCACAGCGAGAGAGAGAGACACACACGCACAGCGAGAGAGACACACAAGCACAGCGAGAGAGAGAGACACACACGCACAGCGAGAGAGAGAGACACACACGCACAGCGAGAGAGAGAGACACACACGCACAGCGAGAGAGAGAGAGACACACACAGCGAGAGAGAGAGACACACACAGCGAGAGAGAGAGAGAGAGACACACACACACACACACACACACAGAGAGGGAGAGACAAATGCACAGAGAGACACACACGCACAGCGAGAGAGAGAGACACACACGCACAGCGAGAGAGACACACACGCACAGAGAGAGAGAGAGAGAGACATACAGACAGAGAGAGAGACACATGCACGCACAGCGAGAGAGAGACACACACACGCACAGAGTGAGACACACACAAACGCACAGCGAGAGAGAGAGAGACACACACACTCGCAGAGACACACGCACAGAGAGAGATAGAGAGACACACATACGCACAGAGAGAGAGACACGCAAACGCACAGCGAGAGAGAGAGAGACACACACACTCGCAGAGACACACACACACAGAGAGAGACACACACGCACAGCAAGAGAGAGAGAGAGAGACACACGCACAGAGAGAGAGAGACATACACACACACACAGAGAGACACATGCACGCACAGCGAGAGAGAGAGACACACACACGCACAGAGAGAGACACACACGCAGAGAGAGGGAAAGAGACACACACAGAGAGAAGGAGAGAGACACACACGCACAGCGAGAGAGAGAGAGACACACACGCAGAGAGAGAGACACACACACGCAGACCGAGCGAGGGAGAGACACATACACGCACTGTGAGAGAGAGAGAGACACACATACGCACAGAGAGAGAGAGAGAGAGAGAGACACACACACGCACAGAGAGACACACACATGCATAGAGAGAGAGAGACACACACGCACAGAGAGAGAGAGAGAGACACACACACGCACAGAGAGAGAGACACACACGCAGAGAGAGAGAGACACACACACGCGCAGAGAGAGAGACACACACACGCAGAGAGAGAGAGACACACACACGCAGAGAGAGAGAGAGAGACACACACACAGAGAGAGACACGCGCAGAGAGAGAGACACACACGCACAGAGAGAGAGAGAGACACACACACGCACAGAGAGAGAGACACACATGCAGAGAGAGAGAGACACACACACACAGAGAGAGAGAGACACACACACAGAGAGAGAGAGAGAGACACACACGCAGAGAGAGAGAGAGACACACACGCAGAGAGAGAGAGAGACACACACGCAGAGAGAGAGAGACACACACGCAGAGAGAGAGAGAGACACACACGCAGAGAGAGAGACACACACACGCACAGAGAGAGAGAGAGACACACACGCAGAGAGAGACACACACACGCAGAGAGAGAGAGAGACACACACACGCAGAGAGAGAGACACACACGCAGAGAGACAGACACACACGCACAGAGAGAGAGACACACACGCAGAGAGAGAGAGACACACACACGCAGAGAGAGAGAGACACACACGCACAGAGAGAGGTACACACGCGCACAGAGACAGAGAGACACACACACAGAGAGAGAGAGAGGCACACACACGCACAGAGAGAGTGAGAGAGACACACACACGCACAGAGACAGAGAGACACACACACACAGAGAGAGAGAGAGGCACACACACGCACAGAGAGAGAAACACACACACACATACGCACAGAGAAAGAGAGAGAGACACAGAGAGAGAGAGGCACACACACGCACAGAGAGAGAGACACACACACACGCACAGAGAGAGAGAGACACACACACGTACAGAGAGAGAGAGACACACACACGTACAGAGAGAGAGAGAGAGTGAGAGACACACACACAGAGAGAGAGAGGCGCACACATGCACTGAGAGAGAGACACACACACATACGCACAGAGAAAGAGAGTGAGAGACACAGAGAGAGAGACACACACACAAACGCACAGAGAGAGATACACACACGCAGAGAGAGAGAGATAGACACATCAGAAACGCAGAGAGAGATAGACACACACACGCAGAGAGAGAGAGAGAGAGACACACATACGCAGAGAGAGACACACGCACAGCGAGAGAGAGAGACACACACACGCAGAGAGAGAGAGAGACACACATACGCAGAGAGAGACACACGCACAGCGAGAAAGAGAGACACACACGCACAGCGGGAGAGAGAGAGACACACACGCACAGAGAGACACACACACGCAAATAGAGATAGAGAGAGACACACACGCACAGAGAGAGAGAGAAAGACACACGCACAGAGAGAGAGAGACACAATTACGCAGAGAGAGACACACGCACAGCGAGAGAGAGAGACACACACACGCAGAGAGAGAGAGAGAGACACACAATTACGCAGAGAGAGACACACGCACAGCGGGAGAGAGAGACACACACATGCAGAGAGAGAGAGAGACACACAATTACGCAGAGAGAGACACACGCACAGCGAGAGAGAGAGACACACACATGCAGAGAGAGAGAGAGAGACACACAATTACGCAGAGAGAGACACACGCACAGCGGGAGAGAGAGAGACACACACGCACAGAGAGAGAGAGAGAGAAAGACACACGCACAGAGAGAGAGAGACACACACACGCATGTACAGAGAGAGAGAGAGAGACACACACGCATAGAGCGAGAGAGAGACACACACACACGCACAGAGAGAGAGACACACACGCACAGAGAGAGAGACACACATGCACAGAGAGAGAGACACACACGCACAGAGAGAGAGACACACACGCACACAGAGAGAGACACACACGCACAGAGAGAGAGACACACACGCACAGAGAGAGAGACACACACGCACAGAGAGAGAGAGACACACGCACAGAGAGAGACACACACACGCACAGAGAGAGATAGAGAGACACACATACGCACAGAGAGACACACACAAACGCACAGCGAGAGAGAGACACACACACACTCGCACAGAGAGACACGCTCAGCGAGAGAGACACACACGCACAGCAAGAGAGAGAGAGAGACACACACACGCAGAGAGAAAGAGAGACACACGCACAGAGAGAGAGAGAGAGAGACACACACACGCACAGAGAGAGATAGAGAGACACACATACGCACAGAGAGACACACACAAACGCACAGCGAGAGAGAGACACACACACACTCGCACAGAGAGACACGCTCAGCGAGAGAGACACACACGCACAGCAAGAGAGAGAGAGAGACACGCGCACGCACAGAGAGAGAGAGAGACACACACACACACGCACAGTGAGAGAGAGACACACACACGCAGAGAGAGAGAGAGAGGCACACGCGCACAGAGAGAGAGACACACGCACTCGCACAGAGAGAGAGAGAGACACACTCGCACAGAGAGAGAGAGGCACACACACGCACAGGGAGAAAGAGAGAGAGACACACACTCGCACAGGGAGAGAGAGAGAGAGAGACACGCACGCAGAGAGAGAGAGAGAGAGGCACACACACGCACAGAGAGAGAGTGAGAGAGACACACACGCACAGAGAGAGAGAGTGAGAGAGACACACACGCACAGAGAGAGAGACACACACACATATGCACAAAGAGAGAGAGAGACAGAGAGAGAGACACACACAAACGCACAGAGAGAGGCGCACACACGCACAGAGAGAGAGACACACACACATATGCACAAAGAGAGAGAGAGACAGAGAGAGAGGCACACACACGCACAGAGAGAGAGAGGCACACACACGCACAGAGAGAGAGAGAGGCACACACACGCACAGAGAGAGAGAGAGACACAGAGAGAGAGAGAGAGAGAGAGACACACAGAGAGAGAGAGAGACACACAGAGAGAGAGAGAGAGAGGGAGAGACACACACGCAAAGAGAGAGAGAGAGAGACACGCAGAGAGAGAGAGACACACACGCACAGAGAGACACACATGCACAGAGAGAGAGAGAGACACACATACGCACAGAGAGAGAGACACACAAACGCACAGCGAGAGAGAGACACACACACTCGCAGAGAGAGACACACGCACAGAGAGACAGGCTCAGCGAGAGAGACACACACGCACAGCAAGAGAGAGAGAGAGACACACACACGCAGAGAGAAAGAGAGACACACGCACAGAGAGAGAGAGAGAGAGAGAGACATACACACACGGAGAGAGACACACGCACGCACAGCGAGAGAGAGACACACACACGCACAGAGAGAGACACACACGCAGAGAGAGGGAAAGAGACACACACAGAGAGAAGGAGAGAGACACACACACGCAGACCGAGCGAGGGAGAGACACATACACGCACAGAGAGAGACACACACATACGCAGAGAGAGAGAGACGGAGATAGAGACACACACACGCACAGAGAGAGAGACACACACACGCACAGAGAGAGAGAGAGACACACACACACACACAGAGACATACGCACAGGGAGAGACACACGCACACCCGCACAGCGAGGGAGAGGGAGAGACGCACACACAGAAAGAGAGAGAGACACACACACGCACAGTGAGAGAGAGAGAGAGACACACACACACACGCACAGTGAGAGAGAGAGACACACACGCAGAGAGAGAGAGAGAGACACACGCACTCGCACAGAGAGAGAGAGAGAGAGACACACTCGCACAGAGAGAGAGAGGCACACACACGCACAGGGAGAGAGAGAGAGTGAGAGAGACACACACGCACAGAGAGAGAGTGAGAGAGACACACACGCACAGAGAGAGAGACACACACGCACAGAGAGAGAGACACACACACATATGCACAAAGAGAGAGAGAGACAGAGAGAGAGACACACACAAACGCACAGAGAGAGGCACACACACGCACAGAAAGGGAGAGGCACACACACGCACAGAGAGAGAGAGGCACACACACGCACAGAGAGAGAGAGAGGCACACACACGCACAGAGAGAGAGAGGCACACACACGCACAGAGAGAGAGAGGCACACACACGCACAGAGAGAGAGAGAGAGGCACACACACGCACAGAGAGAGAGAGAGGCACACACACGCACAGAGAGAGAGAGAGGCACACACACGCACAGAGAGAGAGAGAGAGGCACACACACGCACAGAGAGAGAGAGAGGCACACACACGCAAAGAAAGAGAGAGAGAGGCACACACACGCACAAAGAGAGAGAGACACACAGAGAGACACACACAAACGCACAGAGAGAGATACACACACGCACAGAGAGAGAGAGAGGCACACACATGCACAGAGAGAGACAGAGAGAGAGAGAGACACACATGCAGAGAGAGATAGAGAGACACACACGCACAGAGAGAGACACACGCACAGAGAGAGAGAGAGACACACACATGCAGAGAGAGATAGAGAGACACACACGCACAGAGAGAGAGAGACACACACACTCGCACAGAGAGACACGCTCAGCGAGAGAGACACACACGCACAGCAAAAGAGAGAGAGAGACACACACACGCAGAGAGAGAGAGAGACACACACACGCACAGAGAGAGAGACACACACACACGCACAGGGAGAGAGAGACACACACACGCACAGGGAGAGACACACGCACAGCGAGAGACACACGCACAGGGAGAGACACACGCACAGGGAGAGACACACGCACACCCGCACAGCGAGGGAGAGAGAGAGACGCACACACAGAAAGAGAGAGAGACACACACACGCACAGAGAGAGAGAGTGAGAGGCACACACACGCACAGAGAGAGAGAGACACACGCACAGAGACAGAGAGACACACACACACACACAGAGAGGCACACACACGCACAGAGAGAGAGAGGCACACACACGCACAGAGAGAGAGAGGCACACACACGCAGAGAGAGAGAGAGAGACACACACACGCACAGAGAGAGAGAGACACAGAGAGAGAGAGAGAGAGAGAGAGGCGCACACATGCACAGAGAGAGAGACACACACACATACGCACAGAGGAAGAGAGAGAGAGACACAGAGAGAGAGACACACACAAACGCACAGAGAGAGATACACACACGCACAGAGAGAGAGAGAGGCACACACACGCACAGAGAGAGAGACACACACACGCACAGAGAGAGAGAGACACACACACGCACAGAGAGAGAGTGAGAGAGACACACACGCACAGAGAGAGAGAGAGACACACACACATACGCACAGAGAAAGAGAGAGAGACACACACAGAGAGCGACACACACAAACGCACAGAGAGAGATACACACACGCAAAGAGAGAGAGAGAGACACGCAGAGAGAGAGAGACACACACGCACAGAGAGACACACATGCAGAGAGAGATAGAGAGACACACGTACGCACAGAGAGAGACACACACAAACGCACAGCGAGAGAGAGACACACACACTCGCAGAGAGAGACACACGCACAGAGAGACACGCTCAGCGAGAGAGACACACACGCACAGCAAGAGAGAGAGAGACACACACGCAGAGAGAAAGAGAGATACACTCGCACAGAGAGAGAGAGACACACTCGCACAGAGAGAGAGAGGCACACACACGCACAGAGAGAGAGAGGCACACACACGCACAGAGAGAGACAGAGAGAGAGAGAGAGAGACACAGAGAGAGAGAGAGAGAGGGAGAGACACACACGCAAAGAGAGAGAGAGAGAGAGAGAGAGAGACACGCAGAGAGAGAGAGACACACACGCACAGAGAGACACACATGCACAGAGAGAGAGAGAGACACACATACGCACAGAGAGAGACACACACAAATGCACAGCGAGAGAGAGACACACACACTCGCAGAGAGAGACACACGCACAGCGAGAGAGAGAGAGAGACACACACACGCAGAGAGAAAGAGAGACACTCGCACAGAGAGAGAGAGAGAGAGAGACATACACACACGGAGAGAGACACACGCACGCACAGCGAGAGAGAGACACACACACGCACAGAGAGAGACACACACGCAGAGAGAGGGAAAGAGACACACACAGAGAGAAGGAGAGAGACACACACACGCACAGCGAGAGAGACACACACGCAGAGAGAGAGACACACACACGCAGACCGAGCGAGGGAGAGACACATACACGCACTGTGAGAGAGGGAGACACACACATACGCAGAGAGAGAGAGACACACACACGCACAGAGAGAGAGAGAGACACACACACACACAGAGACACACGCACACCCGCACAGCGAGGGAGAGGGAGAGACGCACACACAGAAAGAGAGAGAGACACACACACGCACAGTGAGAGAGAGAGATAGACACACACACACACGCACAGTGAGAGAGAGACACACACACGCAGAGAGAGAGAGAGGCACACGCGCACAGAGAGAGAGACACACGCACTCGCAGAGAGAGAGAGAGAGACACACTCGCACAGAGAGAGAGAGGCACCCACACGCACAGGGAGAGAGAGAGAGTGAGAGAGACACACTCGCACAGAGAGAGAGAGAGGCACACACACGCACAGAGAGAGACTGAGAGAGACACACACGCACAGAGAGAGAGACACACACGCACAGAGAGAGAGACACACACACATATGCACAGAGAGAGAGAGACAGAGAGAGAGACACACACAAACGCACAGAGAGAGATACACACACGCACAGAGAGAGAGAGAGGCACACACACGCACAGAGAGAGAGAGGCACACACACGCACAGAGAGAGAGAGAGGCACACACACGCACAGAGAGAGAGAGGCACACACACGCACAGAAAGGGAGAGGCACACACACGCACAAAGAGAGAGAGAGACACAGAGACACACACAAACGCACAGAGAGAGATACACACACGCACAGAGAGAGAGAGAGAGGCACACACACGCACAGAGAGAGAGGCACACACACGCACAGAGAGAGAGAGGCACACACACGCACAGAGAGAGACAGAGAGAGAGAGAGAGACACAGAGAGAGAGAGAGAGGGAGAGACACACACGCAAAGAGAGAGAGAGAGAGACACACATGCAGAGAGAGATAGAGAGACACACACGCACAGAGAGAGAGAGACACACACACTCGCACAGAGAGACACGCTCAGCGAGAGAGACACACACGCACAGCAAAAGAGAGAGAGAGACACACACACGCAGAGAGAAAGAGAGACACACGCACAGAGAGAGAGAGAGAGAGACATACACACACACAGAGAGACACATGCACGCACAGCGAGAGAGAGACACACACACGCACAGAGAGAGACACACACGCAGAGAGAGGGAAAGAGACACACACAGAGAGAAGGAGAGAGACACAGACATGCACAGCGAGAGAGAGAGACACACACGCAGAGAGAGAGACGCACACACGCAGACCGAGCGAGGGAGAGACACATACACGCACAGAGAGAGAGACACACACACGCACAGAGAGAGAGAGAGACACACACACGCACAGAGAGAGAGAGACACACACACGCACAGAGAGAGAGAGACACACACACGCACAGAGAGAGAGAGGCACACACACGCACAGAGAGAGAGTGAGAGAGACACACACGCACAGAGAGAGAGAGAGAGACACAGAGAGAGAGAGAGAGAGGCGCACACATGCACAGAGAGAGAGACACACACACATACGCACAGAGAAAGAGAGAGAGAGACACATAGAGAGAGACACACACAAACGCACAGAGAGAGATACACACACGCACAGAGAGAGAGAGAGGCACACACACGCACAGAGAGAGAGACACACACACGCACAGAGAGAGAGAGACACACACACGCACAGAGAGAGAGTGAGAGAGACACACACGCACAGAGAGAGAGAGAGAGAGACACACAGAGAGAGAGAGAGAGAGAGAGGCGCACACATGCACAGAGAGAGAGACACACATACGCACAGAGAAAGAGAGAGAGAGACAGAGAGAGAGAGAGAGACACACACAAACGCACAGAGAGAGATACACACACGCACAGAGAGAGAGAGAGAGAGAGAGACACACATACGCAGAGAGAGACACACGCTCAGCGAGAGAGACACACACGCACAGCAAGAGAGAGAGAGACACACACACGCAGAGAGAAAGAGAGATACACTCGCACAGAGAGAGAGAGAGACACACTCGCACAGAGAGAGAGAGGCGCACACACATATGCACAAAGAGAGAGAGAGACAGAGAGAGAGAGACACACATAAACGCACAGAGAGAGAGAGAGGCACACACACGCACAGAGAGAGAGAGGCACACACACGCACAGAGAGAGAGAGGCACACACACGCACAGAGAGAGATAGAGAGAGAGAGAGAGACACACAGAGAGAGAGAGAGAGAGAGGGAAAGACACACACGCAAAGAGAGAGAGAGAGAGAGACACGCAGAGAGAGAGAGACACACACGCACAGAGAGACACACATGCACAGAGAGAGAGAGAGACACACATACGCACAGAGAGAGACACACACAAACGCACAGCGAGAGAGAGACACACACACAGCAAGAGAGAGAGAGAGACACACACAGAGAAAGAGAGACACTCGCACAGAGAGAGAGAGAGAGAGAGACATACACACACGGAGAGAGACACACGCACGCACAGCGAGAGAGAGACACACACACGCACAGAGAGAGACACACACGCAGAGAGAGGGAAAGAGACACACACAGAGAGAAGGAGAGAGACACACACACGCACAGCGAGAGAGAGAGACACACACGCAGAGAGAGAGACACACACACGCAGACCGAGCGAGGGAGAGACACATACACACACTGTGAGAGAGGGAGACACACACATACGCAGAGAGAGAGAGACACACACACGCACAGAGAGAGAGAGAGAGAGACACACACACACAGAGACACACGCACACCCGCACAGCGAGGGAGAGGGAGAGACGCACACACAGAAAGAGAGAGAGACACACACACGCACAGTGAGAGAGAGAGAGAGACACACACACACACACGCACAGTGAGAGAGAGAGACACACACGCAGAGAGAGAGAGAGGCACACGCGCACAGAGAGAGAGACACACGCACTCGCACAGAGAGAGAGAGAGACACACACTCGCACAGAGAGAGAGAGGCACACACACGCACAGGGAGAGAGAGAGAGTGAGAGAGACACACTCGCACAGAGAGAGAGAGAGGCACACACACGCACAGAGAGAGAGTGAGAGAGACACACACGCACAGAGAGAGAGACACACACGCACAGAGAGAGAGACACACACACATATGCACAGAGAGAGAGAGACAGAGAGAGAGACACACACACACGCACAGAGAGAGAGGCACACACACGCACAGAGAGAGAGAGAGGCACACACACGCACAGAGAGAGAGAGAGGCACACACACGCACAGAGAGAGAGAGGCACACACACGCACAGAGAGAGAGAGAGGCACACACACGCACAGAGAGAGAGAGGCACACACACGCACAGAGAGAGAGAGGCACACACACGCACAGAGAGAGAGAGACACACACACGCACAGAGAGAGAGAGACACACACACGCACAGAGAGAGAGAGGCACACACGCGCACAGAGAGAGAGAGAGGCACACACACGCACAGAGAGAGAGAGGCACACACACGCACAGAGAGAGAGAGAGAGGCACACACACGCACAGAGAGAGAGAGAGAGGCACACACACGCACAGAGAGAGAGAGGCACACACATGCACAGAAAGAGAGAGGCACACACACGCACAAAGAGAGAGAGACACACACAAACGCACAGAGAGAGATACACACACGCACAGAGAGAGAGAGAGAGGCACACACACGCACAGAGAGAGAGAGGCACACACACGCACAGAGAGAGACAGAGAGAGAGAGAGAGACACACAGAGAGAGAGAGAGAGAGGGAGAGACACACACGCAAAGAGAGAGAGAGAGACACACACACGCACAGAGAGAGACACACGCACAGAGAGAGAGAGAGACACACACATGCAGAGAGAGATAGAGAGACACACACGCACACAGAGAGAGAGACACACACACTCGCACAGAGAGACACGCTCAGCGAGAGAGACACACACGCACAGCAAAAGAGAGAGAGAAACACACACACGCAGAGAGAAAGAGAGACACACGCACAGAGAGAGAGAGAGAGACATACACACACACAGGGAGAGACACACACGCAGAGAGAGGGAAAGAGACACACACAGAGAGAAGGAGAGAGACACAGACATGCACAGCGAGAGAGAGAGACACACACGCAGAGAGAGAGACACACACACGCAGACCGAGCGAGGGAGAGACACACACACGCACAGAGAGAGAGACACACACACGCACAGAGAGAGAGAGACACACACACGCACAGAGAGAGAGAGACACACACACGCACAGAGAGAGAGAGACACACACACGCACAGAGAGAGAGAGACACACACACGCACAGAGAGAGAGAGACACACACACGCACAGAGAGAGAGAGACACACACGCACAGAGAGAGAGAGAGACACACGCACAGGGAGAGACACACGCACAGGGAGAGACACACGCACACCCGCACAGCGAGGGAGAGAGAGAGACACACACACAGAAAGAGAGAGAGACACACACACGCACAGAGAGAGAGAGAGACACACACACGCACAGAGAGAGAGAGAGACACACGCACAGAGACAGAGAGACACACACACACACACACACACACACACAGAGAGAGGCACACACACGCACAGAGAGAGAGAGAGACACACGCACAGAGACAGAGAGACACACACACACACACACACACACACACACACACACAGAGAGGCACACACACGCACAGAGAGAGAGAGAGGCACACACACGCACAGAGAGAGAGAGAGGCACACACACGCACAGAGAGAGAGAGGCACACACACGCACAGAGAGAGAGTGAGAGAGACACACACGCACAGAGAGAGAGAGAGACACACACAGAGAGAGAGAGAGAGAGGCGCACACATGCAGAGAGAGAGAGACACACACACACATACGCACAGAGAAAGAGAGAGAGAGACACACAGAGAGAGACACACACAAACGCACAGAGAGAGACACACACACGCACAGAGAGTGAGAGAGACACACACGCACAGAGAGAGAGAGACACACACAGAGAGAGAGAGACACACACAGAGAGAGAGAGAGAGAGACACACAGAGAGAGAGAGAGGGAGAGGCGCACACATGCACATAGAGAGAGACACACACACACATACGCACAGAGAAAGAGAGAGAGAGACACACAGAGAGAGACACACACAAACGCACAGAGAGAGACACACACACGCACAGAGAGTGAGAGAGACACACACGCACAGAGAGAGAGAGACACACACAGAGAGAGAGAGACACACACAGAGAGAGAGAGAGAGAGACACACACAGAGAGAGAGAGGGAGAGGCGCACACATGCACATAGAGAGAGACACACACACATACGCACAGAGAAAGAGAGAGAGAGACACAGAGAGAGAGAGAGACACACACAAACGCACAGAGATACACACACGCACAGAGAGAGAGAGAGAGAGAGAGAGACACACACACAGAGGGAGAGAAAGACATACACACACGCCGAGAGAGAGAGAGAGACACACACATACGCAGAGAGAGACACACGCACAGCGAGAGAGAGAGACACACACACGCAAATAGAGATAGAGAGAGACCCACACGCACAGAGAGAGAGAGAGAAAGACACACGCACAGAGAGAGATAGACACACACACGCAGAGAGAGAGAGAGACACAATTACGCAGAGAGAGACACACGCACAGCGAGAGAGAGAGACACACACACGCAGAGAGAGACACACACACGCAGAGAGAGACACACGCACAGCGAGAGAGAGAGACACACACGCACAGCGAGACACACACACGCAAATAGAGATAGAGAGAGACACACACGCACAGAGAGAGAGAGAGAAAGACACACGCACAGAGAGAGAGAGACACACACACACACATGTACAGAGAGACACGCATAGAGACACACACGCACAGTGGGAGAGAGAGAGAGAGAGAGAGAGACATACACACACGCACAAAGCGAGAGAGAGACATACACACACGCACAAAGCGAGAGAGAGAGACACAAACACGCACAGAGAGAGAGACACACACGCACAGAGAGAGAGACACACACGCACAGAGAGAGAGACACACACGCACAGAGAGAGAGACACACACGCACAGAGAGAGAGAGAGA
Organism: Heptranchias perlo; assembly: GCF_035084215.1. NCBI lineage: Eukaryota > Metazoa > Chordata > Chondrichthyes > Hexanchiformes > Hexanchidae > Heptranchias > Heptranchias perlo. The sequence continues at coordinate 19,694,918 of NC_090360.1, forward strand.
GAGAGACACGCACAGAGAGAGAGAGTGGGTGAGAGAGAGAGAGAGACACGCACGCAGAGAGAGAGAGAGACACGCAGAGAGAGAGAGACACACACGCACAGAGAGACACACACATGCAGAGAGAGATAGAGAGACACACATACGCACAGAGAGAGACACACACAAACGCACAGAGAGAGAGACACACACACACTCGCAGAGAGAGACACACGCACAGAGAGACACGCTCAGCGAGAGAGACACACACGCACAGCAAGAGAGAGAGAGACACACACACGCAGAGAGAAAGAGAGATACACTCGCACAGAGAGAGAGAGACACACTCGCACAGAGAGAGAGAGAGGCGCACACACGCACAGAGAGTGAGACACACACACATATGCACAAAGAGAGAGAGAGACAGAGAGAGAGAGACACACACAAACGCACAGAGAGAGAGAGGCACACACACGCACAGAGAGAGAGAGAGGCACACACACGCACAGAGAGAGAGAGGCACACACACGCACAGAGAGAGAGAGAGAGAGAGACACAGAGAGATAGAGAGGGAGAGACACACACGCAAAGAGAGAGAGAGAGAGAGACACGCAGAGAGAGAGAGACACACACGCACAGAGAGACACACATGCACAGAGAGAGAGAGACACACATGCAGAGAGAGATAGAGAGACACACATACGCACAGAGAGAGACACACACAAACGCACAGCGAGAGAGAGACACACACACACTCGCAGAGAGAGACACACGCACAGAGAGACACGCTCAGCGAGAGAGACACACACGCACAGCAAGAGAGAGAGAGAGACACACACACGCAGAGAGAAAGAGAGACACACGCACAGAGAGAGAGAGAGACATACACACACAGAGAGAGACACATGCACGCACAGCGAGAGAGAGACACACACACGCACAGAGTGAGACACACACGCAGAGAGAGGGAAAGAGACACACACAGAGAGAAGGAGAGAGACACACACACGCACAGCGAGAGAGAGACACACACACATGCACAGAGAGAGAGAGAGACACACACACGCACAGAGAGAGAGAGAGACACACACACGCACAGTGAGAGAGAGAGAGAGACACACACACACGCACAGTGAGAGAGAGAGAGAGAGAGAGAGACACACACGCAGAGAGAGAGAGAGGCACACACGCACAGAGAGAGAGAGACACACACACGCACAGAGAGAGAGGTGCACACACGCAATGAGAGAGAGACACACACACATATGCACAAAGAGAGAGAGAGACAGAGAGAGAGACACACACACGCACAGAGAGAGACACACACGCACAGAGAGAGATACACACGCACAGAGAGAGATACACACACACGCACAGAGAGAGAGAGAGAGAGAGACACACACAGAAATGCAGAGAGAGAGCGAGAGAGAGAGAGAGAGAGACACACACGCGCAGAAAGAGAGAGAGAGAGAGAGAGACACACACGCTCAGAGAGAGAGTGAGAGAGACACACACGCACAGAGAGAGAGAGGCACACACACGCAATGAGAGAGAGAGAGGCACACACACGCACAGAGAGAGAGAGAGACACACACACACGCACAGAGAGAGAGAGGCACACACACGCACAGAGAGAGAGAGAGAGACACACACACGCAGAGAGAAAGAGAGATACACTCGCACAGAGAGAGAGAGAGACACACTCGCACAGAGAGAGAGAGAGGCGCACACACGCACAGAGAGAGAGAGAGGCACACACACGCACAGAGAGAGAGAGGCACACACACGCACAGAGAGAGAGAGAGACACACACGCACAGAGAGAGAGAGAGAGAGAGGCACACACACGCACAGAGAGAGAGAGAGAGACACACACGCACAGAGAGAGAGACACACACGCACAGAGAGGGAGACACACACGCACAGAGAGGGAGACACACACGCACAGAGAGGGACACACACGCAGAGAGAGATACACACACACACACAGAGAGAGACACACACGCACAGAGAGAGATACACACACACGCACAGAGAGACAGAGAGAGACACACACAGAAATGCAGAGAGAGAGCGAGAGAGAGAGAGAGACACACACGCGCAGCAAGAGAGAGACACACACGCACAGCGAGAGAGACACACACACGCACAGCGAGAGAGAGACACACACGCACAGCGAGAGAGAGAGACACACACGCACAGCGAGAGAGAGACACACACACGCACAGCGAGAGAGAGACACACGCACAGAGAGAGATACACACACACGCACAGCGAGAGAGAGACACACACACGCGCAGCAAGAGAGAGACACACACGCACAGCGAGAGAGAGACACACACGCACAGCGAGAGAGAGAGACATACACGCACAGCGAGAGAGAGACACACACACACACACACACACACACACAGAGACACACACACGCAAATAGAGATAGAGAGAGACACACACGCACAGAGAGAGAGAAAGACACACGCACAGAGAGAGACACACACACGCATGTACGGAGAGAGAGAGAGAGAGAGACACACACACTCGCACAGAGAGAGAGACACACACGCACACAGAGAGAGACACACACGCACAGAGAGAGAGACACACACAAGCACAGAGAGAGAGACACACACACGCACAGAGAGAGAGACACACACACGCACAGAGAGAGAGACACACACACGCACAGAGAGAGAGACACACACACGCACAGAGAGAGAGACACACACACGCACAGAGAGAGGGTGGGTGAGAGAGAGAGAGACACGCACGCAAAGAGAGAGAGAGACACACGCAGAGAGAGAGAGACACACACGCACAGAGAGACACACACGCACAGAGAGAGAGACACACACACATGCAGAGAGAGATAGAGAGACACACATACGCACAGAGAGAGACACACACAAACGCACAGCGAGAGAGAGACGCACACACACTCGCAGAGAGAGACACACGCACAGAGAGACACGCTCAGCGAGAGAGACACACACGCACAGCAAGAGAGAGAGAGACACACACACACGCAGAGAGAAAGAGAGACACACGCAGAGAGAGAGAGAGAGACATACACACACACAGAGAGACACACGCACGCACAGCGAGAGAGAGAGACACACACACGCACAGAGAGAGACACACACACATGCACAGAGAGAGGGAAAGAGACACACACAGAGAGAAGGAGAGAGACACACACAGAGAGAAGGAGAGAGACACACACACGCACAGCGAGAGAGAGAGACACACTCGCAGAGAGAGAGACACACACACGCAGACCGAGAGAGGGAGAGACACACACACGCAGACCGAGAGAGGGAGAGACACACACACGCAGAGAGAGAGGGAGAGACACACACACGCAGAGAGAGAGAGAGAGACACACACACGCACAGAGAGAGAGAGAGACACACACACGCACACAGAGAGAGAGAGACACACACATGCACAGGGAGAGACACACGCACAGGGAGAGACACACGCACAGGGAGAGACACACGCACAGGGAGAGACACACGCACGCACAGAGAGAGAGGCGCACACACGCAATGAGAGAGAGACACACACACATATGCACAAAGAGAGAGAGAGACAGAGAGAGAGAGACACACACGCACAGAGAGAGACACACACGCACAGAGAGAGATACACACGCACATAGAGAGATACACACACACGCACAGAGAGAGAGAGAGAGAGAGACACACACAGAAATGCAGAGAGAGAGCGAGAGAGAGAGAGAGAGAGAGACACACACGCGCAGAAAGAGAGAGAGAGAGAGAGAGACACACACGCACAGAGAGAGAGTGAGAGGGACACACACGCACAGAGAGAGAGAGGCACACACACGCAATGAGAGAGAGAGAGGCACACACACGCACAGAGAGAGAGAGAGAGACACACACACGCACAGAGAGAGAGAGGCACACACACGCACAGAGAGAGAGAGGCACACACACGCACAGAGAGAGAGAGAGGCACACACACGCACAGAGACAGAGAGGCACACACACGCACAGAGAGAGAGAGAGACACACACGCACAGAGAGAGAGAGAGAGAGGCACACACACGCACAGAGAGAGAGAGACACACACACGCACAGAGAGAGAGACACACACGCACAGAGAGGGAGACACACACGCACAGAGAGGGAGACACACACGCACAGAGAGAGATACACACATACGCACAGAGAGAGACACACACGCACAGAGAGAGATACACACACACGCACAGAGAGAGAGAGAGAGACACACACAGAAATGCAGAGAGAGAGCGAGAGAGAGAGAGAGAGATACACACACACGCACAGAGAGAGACACACACGCACAGAGAGAGATACACACACACGCACAGAGAGAGAGAGAGAGACACACACAGAAATGCAGAGAGAGAGCGAGAGAGAGAGAGAGAGAGACACACACGCACAGCGAGAGAGAGAGACACACACGCACAGCGAGAGAGAGACACACACACGCACAGCGAGAGAGAGAGAGACACACACGCACAGCGAGAGAGAGACACACACACGCACAGCGAGAGAGAGAGACACACACGCACAGCGAGAGAGAGAGACACACACACACACACACACACACACAGACACACACACGCAAATAGAGATGGAGAGAGACACACACGCACAGAGAGAGAGAAAGACACACGCACAGAGAGAGACACACACACGCATGTACGGAGAGAGAGAGAGAGAGAGACACACACACGCACAGAGCGAGAGAGAGACACACACACTCGCACAGAGAGAGAGACACACACGCACACAGAGAGAGACACACACAAGCACAGAGAGAGAGACACACACACGCACAGAGAGAGAGACACACACACGCACAGAGAGAGAGACACACACACGCACAGAGAGAGAGACACACACACGCACAGAGAGAGAGACACACACACGCACAGAGAGAGAGAGAGACACGCACAGAGAGAGGGTGGGTGAGAGAGAGAGAGACACGCACGCAAAGAGAGAGAGAGAGACACACGCAGAGAGAGAGAGAGACACACACGCACAGAGAGACACACACGCACAGAGAGAGAGACACACACACATGCAGAGAGAGATAGAGAGACACACATACGCACAGAGAGAGACACACACAAACGCACAGCGAGAGAGAGACACACACACACTCGCAGAGAGAGACACACGCACAGAGAGACACGCTCAGCGAGAGAGACACACACGCACAGCAAGAGAGAGAGACACACACACACACGCAGAGAGAAAGAGAGACACACGCAGAAAGAGAGAGAGAGACATACACACACAGAGAGAGACACACGCACGCACAGCGAGAGAGAGACACACACACACGCACAGAGAGAGACACACACACACGCAGAGAGAGAGGGAAAGAGACACACACAGAGAGAAGGAGAGAGACACACACAGAGAGAAGGAGAGAGAGACACACACACGCAGACCGAGAGAGGGAGAGACACACACACGCAGACCGAGAGAGGGAGAGACACACACACGCAGAGAGAGAGGGAGAGACACACATACGCAGAGAGAGAGAGAGAGACACACACACGCACAGAGAGAGAGAGACACACACACGCACACAGAGAGAGAGAGAGACACACACACGCACAGGGAGAGACACACGCACAGGGAGAGACACACGCACAGGGAGAGACACACGCACAGGGAGAGACACACGCACAGGGAGAGACACACGCACAGGGAGAGACACACGCACAGGGAGAGACACACGCACAGGGAGAGACACACGCACAGGGAGAGACACACGCACAGGGAGAGACACACGCACAGGGAGAGACACACGCACACCCGCACAGCGAGGGAGAGAGAGAGACGCACACACAGAAAGAGAGAGAGACACACACACGCACAGTGAGAGAGAGACACACACACGCAGAGAGAGAGAGACACACACACGCAGAGAGAGAGAGACACACACACACACGCAGAGAGAGAGAGGCACACGCGCACAGAGAGAGAGAGAGACACACACGCACAGAGAGAGAGAGAGTGAGAGAGACACACACGCAGAGAGAGAGAGAGTGAGAGAGACACACACGCAGAGAGAGAGAGAGTGAGAGAGACACACTCGCACAGAGAGAGAGAGGCACACACACGCAGAGAGAGAGAGAGTGAGAGAGACACACACACACAGAGAGAGAGAGACACACACATATATGCACAAAGAGAGAGAGAGACAGAGAGAGAGAGACACACACACAAACGCACAGAGAGAGATACACACACGCACAGAGAGAGAGAGAGATGCACACACGCACAGAGAGAGAGAGAGGCACACACACGCACAGAGAGAGAGACAGAGAGAGAGACTCACACACAAACGCACAGAGAGAGATACACACATGCACAGAGAGAGAGAGAGATACACACACGCACAGAGAGAGAGAGAGAGAGAGAGAGAAACACACACACGCAGAGGGAGAGAAACACACACACGCAGAGGGAGAGAGACACACACACGCACAGCGAGAGAGAGAGACACACGCACAGCGAGAGAGAGAGACACACGCACAGCGAGAGAGAGAGACACACACGCAGAGAGAGAGACACACACACGCAGACCGAGAGAGGGAGAGACACACATACGCAGAGAGAGAGAGAGAGAGAGAGACACACACACGCAGAGAGAGAGAGAGAGAGACACACACGCAGAGAGAGAGAGAGAGACACACACACGCACAGAGAGAGAGAGACACACACACACGCACAGGGAGAGACACACGCACAGGGAGAGACACACGCACAGGGAGAGACACACGCACAGGGAGAGACACACGCACAGGGAGAGACACACGCACACCCGCAGAGCGAGGGAGAGAGAGAGACGCACACACAGAAAGAGAGAGAGACACACACACGCACAGTGAGAGAGAGACACACACACGCACAGTGAGAGAGACACACACACACACGCAGAGAGAGAGAGAGAGAGACACACACACGCAGAGAGAGAGAGAGAGAGAGAGAGACACACACGCAGAGAGAGAGAGGCACACGCGCACAGAGAGAGAGAGAGAGACACACACACGCACAGAGAGAATGAGAGAGACACAAACGCACAGAGAGAGAGAGAGAGACACACTCGCACAGAGAGAGAGAGGCACACACACGCAGAGAGAGAGAGAGAGACACACACACGCAGAGAGAGAGAGAGTGAGAGAGACACACACGCAGAGAGAGAGAGATTGAGAGAGACACACTCGCACAGAGAGAGAGAGAGGCACACACACGCAGAGAGAGAGAGAGACACACACACGCAGAGAGAGAGAGAGTGAGAGAGGCACACGCACAGAGAGAGAGAGGCACACGCACAGATCGAGAGAGAGAGACACACTCGCACAGAGAGAGAGAGAGGCACACACGCACAGAGAGAGTGAGAGAGACACACACGCACAGAGAGAGAGAGGCGCACACACGCACAGAGAGAGAGACACACACATATATGCACAAAGAGAGAGAGAGACAGAGAGAGAGAGACACACACACAAACGCACAGAGAGAGATACACACATGCACAGAGAGAGAGAGAGGCACACACACGCACAGAGAGAGAGAGAGGCACACACACGCACAGAGAGAGAGAGAGGCACACACACGCACAGAGAGAGAGAGAGAGGCACACACACGCACAGAGAGAGAGACACAGAGAGAGAGAGACACACACAAACGCACAGAGAGAGATACACACATGCACAGAGAGAGAGAGAGATACACACACGCACAGAGAGAGAGAGAGATACACACACGCACAGAGAGAGAGAGAGAGATAGACACATCAGAAACGCAGAGAGAGAGATACACACATGCACAGAGAGAGAGAGGCATACACACGCAGAGGGAGAGAAACACACACACGCAGAGGGAGAGAAACACACACACGCAGAGGGAGAGAGACACACACACGCACAGCGAGAGAGACACACACACGCACAGCGAGAGAGACACACACACGCACAGCGAGAGACACACACACACGCACAGCGAGAGAGACACACACGCACAGCGAGAGAGAGAGGCACACACACGCACAGAGAGAGAGACAGAGAGAGAGAGACACACACAAACGCACAGAGAGAGATACACACATGCACAGAGAGAGAGAGATACACACACGCACAGAGAGAGAGAGAGAGAGAGAAACACACACACGCAGAGGGAGAGAAACACACACACGCAGAGGGAGAGAGACACACACACGCACAGCGAGAGAGACACACACACGCACAGCGAGAGAGAGAGACACACGCACAGCGAGAGAGAGAGACACACGCACAGCGAGAGAGAGAGACACACGCACAGCGAGAGAGAGAGACACACGCACAGCGAGAGAGAGAGACACACACGCACAGCGAGAGAGACACACACGCACAGCGAGAGAGACACACACGCACAGCGAGAGAGACACACACGCACAGAGAGAGAGAGAGAGACACACATCAGAAACGCAGAGAGAGAGAGAGACACACACATGCAGAGAGAGATAGAGAGACACACATACGCACAGAGAGAGACACACACAAACGCACAGCGAGAGAGAGACACACACACACTCGCAGAGAGAGACACACGCACAGAGAGACACGCTCAGCGAGAGAGACACACACGCACAGCAAGAGAGAGAGAGAGACACACACACGCAGAGAGAGAGAGAGACATACACACACAGAGAGAGACACACGCACGCACAGCGAGAGAGAGAGACACACACGCAGAGAGAGAGACACACACACGCAGACCGAGAGAGGGAGAGACACACACACGCAGACAGAGAGAGAGAGGGAGAGACACACACACGCAGAGAGAGAGAGAGAGAGAGACACACACACGCACAGAGAGAGAGAGACACACACACGCACAGAGAGAGAGAGACACACACACACGCACAGGGAGAGACACACGCACAGGGAGAGACACACGGACAGGGAGAGACACACGCACAGGGAGAGACACACGCACAGGGAGAGACACACGCACAGGGAGAGACACACGCACAGGGAGAGACACACGCACAGGGAGAGACACACGCACAGGGAGAGACACACGCACACCCGCAGAGCGAGGGAGAGAGAGAGACGCACACACAGAAAGAGAGAGAGACACACACACACACAGTGAGAGAGAGACACACACACGCAGAGAGAGAGACACACACACACGCAGAGAGAGAGAGAGAGAGACACACACACACGCAGAGAGAGAGAGAGAGAGAGAGACACACACACGCAGAGAGAGAGAGGCACACGCGCACAGAGAGAGAGAGAGAGAGACACACACACGCACAGAGAGAATGAGAGAGACACAAACGCACAGAGAGAGAGAGAGAGACACACACACGCACAGCGAGAGAGAGAGACACACACGCAGAGAGAGAGACACACACACGCAGACCGAGAGAGGGAGAGACACACATACGCAGAGAGAGAGAGAGAGAGAGACACACACACGCACAGAGAGAGAGAGAGACACACACACGCACAGAGAGAGAGAGACACACACACACGCACAGGGAGAGACACACGCACAGGGAGAGACACACGCACAGGGAGAGACACACGCACAGGGAGAGACACACGCACAGGGAGAGACACACGCACAGGGAGAGACACACGCACAGGGAGAGACACACGCACAGGGAGAGACACACGCACACCCGCAGAGCGAGGGAGAGAGAGAGACGCACACACAGAAAGAGAGAGAGACACACACACGCACAGTGAGAGAGAGACACACACACGCAGACAGAGAGACACACACACACACGCAGAGAGAGAGAGAGAGAGACACACACACGCAGAGAGAGAGAGAGAGAGAGAGACACACACGCAGAGAGAGAGAGGCACACGCGCACAGAGAGAGAGAGAGAGACACACACACGCACAGAGAGAATGAGAGAGACACAAACGCACAGAGAGAGAGAGACACACTCGCACAGAGAGAGAGAGGCACACACACGCAGAGAGAGAGAGAGAGACACACACACGCAGAGAGAGAGAGTGAGAGAGACACACACGCAGAGAGAGAGAGATTGAGAGAGACACACTCGCACAGAGAGAGAGAGAGGCACACACACGCAGAGAGAGAGAGAGACACACACACGCAGAGAGAGAGAGAGAGTGAGAGAGGCACACGCACAGAGAGAGAGAGGCACACGCACAGATCGAGAGAGAGAGACACACTCGCACAGAGAGAGAGAGGCACACACGCACAGAGAGAGTGAGAGAGACACACACGCACAGAGAGAGAGAGGCGCACACACGCACAGAGAGAGAGACACACACATATATGCACAAAGAGAGAGAGAGACAGAGAGAGAGAGACACACACACACAAACGCACAGAGAGAGATACACACATGCACACAGAGAGAGAGAGGCATACACACGCACAGAGAGAGAGAGAGGCACACACACGCACAGAGAGAGAGAGAGGCACACACACGCACAGAGAGAGAGAGAGAGGCACACACACGCACAGAGAGAGAGACACAGAGAGAGAGAGACACACACAAACGCACAGAGAGAGATACACACATGCACAGAGAGAGAGAGAGATACACACACGCACAGAGAGAGAGAGATACACACACGCACAGAGAGAGAGAGAGAGATAGACACATCAGAAACGCAGAGAGAGAGATACACACATGCACAGAGAGAGAGAGGCATACACACGCACAGAGAGAGAGAGAGGCACACACACGCACAGAGAGAGAGAGAGGCACACACACGCACAGAGAGAGAGAGAGAGAGGCACACACACGCACAGAGAGAGAGACACAGAGAGAGAGAGACACACACAAATGCACAGAGAGAGATACACACATGCACAGAGAGAGAGAGAGATACACACACGCACAGAGAGAGAGAGAGATAGACACATCAGAAACGCAGAGAGAGAGACACACACACACGCAGAGAGAGAGAGACACACACACGCAGAGGGAGAGAAACACACACACGCAGAGGGAGAGAAACACACACACGCAGAGGGAGAGAAACACACACACGCAGAGGGAGAGAAACACACACACGCAGAGGGAGAGAGACACACACACGCAGAGGGAGAGAGACACACACACGCACAGCGAGAGAGACACACACACGCACAGCGAGAGACACACACACACGCACAGCGAGAGAGACACACACGCACAGCGAGAGAGAGAGGCACACACACGCACAGAGAGAGAGACAGAGAGAGAGAGACACACACAAACGCACAGAGAGAGATACACACATGCACAGAGAGAGAGAGATACACACACGCACAGAGAGAGAGAGAGAGAGAGAAACACACACACGCAGAGGGAGAGAAACACACACACGCAGAGGGAGAGAGACACACACACGCACAGCGAGAGAGAGACACACGCACAGCGAGAGAGAGAGACACACGCACAGCGAGAGAGAGAGACACACGCACAGCGAGAGAGAGAGACACACGCACAGCGAGAGAGAGAGACACACGCACAGCGAGAGAGACACACACGCACAGCGAGAGAGACACACACGCACAGCGAGAGAGACACACACGCACAGCGAGAGAGACACACACGCACAGCGAGAGAGACACACACGCACAGCGAGAGAGACACACACGCACAGAGAGAGAGAGAGACACACATCAGAAACGCAGAGAGAGAGAGAGACACACACATGCAGAGAGAGATAGAGAGACACACATACGCACAGAGAGAGACACACACAAACGCACAGCGAGAGAGAGACACACACACACTCGCAGAGAGAGACACACGCACAGAGAGACACGCTCAGCGAGAGAGACACACACGTACAGCAAGAGAGAGAGAGAGACACACACACGCAGAGAGAAAGAGAGACACACATACACGCAGAGAGAGAGAGAGACATACACACACAGAGAGAGACACACGCACGCACAGCGAGAGAGAGACACACACACACGCACAGAGAGAGACACACACGCACGCACAGAGAGAGGGAAAGAGATACACACAGAGAGAAGGAGAGAGACACACACACGCACAGCGAGAGAGAGAGACACACACGCAGAGAGAGAGACACACACACGCAGACCAAGAGAGGGAGAGACACACACACGCAGAGAGAGAGAGAGAGAGAGACACACACACGCACAGAGAGAGAGAGACACACACACGCACAGAGAGAGAGAGACACACACACACGCACAGGGAGAGACACACGCACAGGGAGAGACACACGCACAGGGAGAGACACACGCACAGGGAGAGACACACGCACAGGGAGAGACACACGCACAGGGAGAGACACACGCACAGGGAGAGACACACGCACACCCGCAGAGCGAGGGAGAGAGAGAGACGCACACACAGAAAGAGAGAGAGACACACACACGCACAGTGAGAGAGAGACACACACACGCAGAGAGAGAGACACACACACACACGCAGAGAGAGAGAGAGAGAGAGACACACACACGCAGAGAGAGAGAGAGAGAGAGAGACACACACACGCAGAGAGAGAGAGAGAGAGAGAGAGAGAGACACACACGCAGAGAGAGAGAGGCACACGCGCACAGAGAGAGAGAGAGACACACACACGCACAGAGAGAATGAGAGAGACACAAACGCACAGAGAGAGAGAGACACACACACGCACAGCGAGAGAGAGAGACACACACGCAGAGAGAGAGACACACACACGCAGACCGAGAGAGGGAGAGACACACATACGCAGAGAGAGAGAGAGAGAGAGACACACACACGCACAGAGAGAGAGAGAGACACACACACGCACAGAGAGAGAGAGAGACACACACACGCACAGAGAGAGACACACACACACGCACAGGGAGAGACACACGCACAGGGAGAGACACACGCACAGGGAGAGACACACGCACAGGGAGAGACACACGCACAGGGAGAGACACACGCACACCCGCAGAGCGAGGGAGAGAGAGAGACGCACACACAGAAAGAGAGAGAGACACACACACGCACAGTGAGAGAGAGACACACACACGCAGAGAGAGAGACACACACACACACGCAGAGAGAGAGAGAGAGAGAGACACACACACGCAGAGAGAGAGAGAGAGAGAGAGAGAGACACACACGCAGAGAGAGAGAGGCACACGCGCACAGAGAGAGAGAGAGAGACACACACACGCACAGAGAGAATGAGAGAGACACAAACGCACAGAGAGAGAGAGAGACACACTCGCACAGAGAGAGAGAGGCACACACACGCAGAGAGAGAGAGAGAGACACACACACGCAGAGAGAGAGTGAGAGAGACACACACGCAGAGAGAGAGAGATTGAGAGAGACACACTCGCACAGAGAGAGAGAGAGGCACACACACGCAGAGAGAGAGAGAGACACACACACGCAGAGAGAGAGAGAGTGAGAGAGGCACACGCACAGAGAGAGAGAGGCACACGCACAGATCGAGAGAGAGAGACACACTCGCACAGAGAGAGAGAGGCACACACGCACAGAGAGAGTGAGAGAGACACACACGCACAGAGAGAGAGAGGCGCACACACGCAGAGAGAGAGAGACACACACATATATGCACAAAGAGAGAGAGAGACAGAGAGAGAGAGACACACACACAAACGCACAGAGAGAGATACACACATGCACACAGAGAGAGAGAGGCATACACACGCACAGAGAGAGAGAGAGGCACACACACGCACAGAGAGAGAGAGAGGCACACACACGCACAGAGAGAGAGAGAGAGGCACACACACGCACAGAGAGAGAGACACAGAGAGAGAGAGACACACACAAACGCACAGAGAGAGATACACACATGCACAGAGAGAGAGAGATACACACACGCACAGAGAGAGAGAGAGATACACACACGCACAGAGAGAGAGAGAGAGATAGACACATCAGAAACGCAGAGAGAGAGAGACACACACACGCAGAGAGAGAGAGACACACACACGCAGAGGGAGAGAAACACACACACGCAGAGGGAGAGAAACACACACACGCAGAGGGAGAGAGACACACACACGCAGAGGGAGAGAGACACACACGCACAGCGAGGGAGACACACACGCACAGAGAGAGAGACACACACGCACAGAGAGAGACACACACGCACAGAGAGAGACACACACGCACAGAGAGAGACACACACGCACAGAGAGAGACACACACGCAAATGGAGATAGAGAGAGACACACACAAACGCACAGAGATACACACACGCACAGAGAGAGAGAGAGAGAGAGACACACACACACACGCAGAGAGAGAGACACACACACACACGCAGAGGGAGAGACACACACACACGCAGAGGGAGAGACACACACACACACGCAGAGGGAGAGACACACACACACGCAGAGGGAGAGACACACACACACACGCAGAGGGAGAGACACACACACACGCAGAGGGAGAGACACACACACACGCAGAGGGAGAGACACACACACACGCAGAGGGAGAGACACACACACACGCAGAGGGAGAGACACACACACACGCAGAGGGAGAGACACACACACACGCAGAGGGAGAGACACACACACACGCAGAGGGAGAGACACACACACACGCAGAGGGAGAGACACACACACACGCAGAGGGAGAGACACACACACACGCACACACGCAGAGGGAGAGACACACACACGCAGAGAGAGACACACACGCACAGCGAGAGAGACACACACGCACAGCGAGAGAGACACACATGCACAGAGAGAGACACACACGCACAGAGAGATAGAGAGAGACACACACACGCACAGAGGAACATAGGAACAGGAGTAGGCCATTCAGCCCCTCATGCCTGCTCCGCCATTTGATAAGATCATGGCTGATCTGTGATCTAACTCCATATACCTGCCTTTGGCCCATATCCCTTAATACCTTTGGTTGCCAAAAAGCTATCTATCTCAGATTTAATTTAGCAATTGAGCTAATATCAATTGCCGTTTGCGGAAGAGAGTTCCAAACTTCTACAACCCTTTGGGTGTAGAAATGTTTTCTAATCTCGCTCCTAAAAGTCTGGCTCTAATTTTTAGACTGTGCCCCCTACTCCTAGAATCCCCAACCAGCGGAAATAGTTTCTCTCTATCCACCCTATCTGTTCCCCTTAATATCTTATAAACTTCGATCAGATCACCCCTTAACCTTCTAAACTTTAGAGAATACAACCCCAATTCGTGTAATCTCTCCTCGTAACTTAACCCTTGAAGTCCGGGTATCATTCTAGTAAACCTACGCTGCACTCCCTCCAAGGCCAATATGTCCTTCCGAAGGTGCGGTGCCCAGAACTGCTCACAGTAATCCAGGTGCGGTCTAACCAGGGTTTTGTATAGCTGAGGCATAACTTCTGCCCCCTTGTACTCCAGTCCTCGAGATATAAAGACCAGCATTCCATTAGCCTTATTGATTATTTTCTGCACCTGTTCATGACACTTCAATGATCTATATACCTGAACCCCTAAGTCCCTTTGGACATCCACTGTTTTTAACTTTTTACCATTTAGAAAGTACCCTGTTCTATCCTTTTTTGATCCAAAGTGGATGACCTCACATTTGTCTAATTGAATTCCATTTGCCACAGTTTTGCCCATTCACCTAATCTATCAATATCGTTTTGTAATTTTATGTTTTCAGAGAGAGACACACACACGCACAGGCAGAGACACACGCACAGGGAGAGACACACGCACAGGGAGAGACACACGCACAGGGAGAGACACACGCACAGGGAGAGACACACGCACACCCGCACAGCGAGGGAGAGAGAGAGAGACGCACACACAGAAAGAGAGAGAGAGACACACACACACACGCAGAGAGAGAAAGAGAGAGAGACACACACGCACAGAGAGAGAGAGGCACATGCGCACAGAGAGAGAGAGAGAACACACACACACACACACACACACACACACACAGAGTGAGAGAGACACACACGCACAGAGAGAGAGAGGCACACACACGCACAGAGAGAGAGACACACACACGCACAGAGAGAGGGAGAGACACACACGCACAGAGAGAGGGAGAGGCACACACGCACAGAGAGAGAGAGAGGCACACACACGCACAGAGAGAGAGACACACACACGCACAGAGAGAGGGAGAGACACACACGCACAGAGAGAGGGAGAGAGAGAGACACACACGCACTCGCAAAGAGAGAGAGGCACACGCACAGATCGAGAGAGAGAGACACACACGCAGAGAGAGAGAGGCACACACGCACACAGAGAGCGGCACACTAACGCACAGAGAGAGGCACACACACACACACAGAGAAAGAGACACACACACACACAGAGAAAGAGACACACACACGCACAAAGAGAGAGACACACAATGCAGAGAAAGAGAGTGAGAGAGACACACACACACACACAGAGACACAGAGAGGGAGAGTGAGAGACACACACGCACAGAGAGACACACACACACGCACAGAGAGAGAGACGCACACGCACAGAGAGAGAGAGAGACACACACACGCACAGAGAGACACACACACACGCACAGAGAGAGAGAGAGACACAGAGAGAGAGACACAGAGAGAGAGAGAGAGAGAGAGACACACACGCACAGAGAGAGAGGCGCACACGCACAGAGAGAGAGAGAGACACACACAAGCAGAGAGAGACACAGAGAGAGAGAGAGAGTGAGAGAGAGAGAGAGAGAGAGAGAGACACACACACAGAGACAGAGAGAGAGTGAGAGACACGCACGCGCAGTGAGAGAGACACGCACGCACAGAGAGAGAGACACACACGAACAGAGAGAGAGACACACACGAACAGAGAGAGAGACACACACGAACAGAGAGAGAGACACACACGCACAGAGAGAGAGACACACACGCACAGAGAGAGAGACACACACGCACAGAGAGAGAGACACACACGCACAGAGAGAGGGACACACACGCACAGAGAGAGAGACACACACGCACAGAGAGAGAGACACACACGCACAGAGAGAGAGACACACACGCACAGAGAGAGAGACACACACGCACAGAGAGAGAGACACACACGCACAGAGAGAGAGAGACACACACACGCACAGAGAGAGAGAGACACACACACGCACAGAGAGAGAGAGACACGCACACGCACAGAGAGAGAGAGACACGCACACGCACAGAGAGAGAGAGACACGCACGCACAGAGAGAGAGAGACACGCACGCACAGAGAGAGAGAGACACGCACGCACAGAGAGAGAGACACGCACGCACAGAGAGAGAGACACGCACGCACAGAGAGAGAGACACACACGCACAGAGAGAGAGACACACACGCACAGAGAGAGAGAGACACACACGCAAAGAGATAGAGAGACACACACGCACAGAGAGAGAGAGACACACACGCACAGAGAGAGAGAGACACACACGCACAGAGAGAGAGAGACACACACTCACAGAGACACACACACGCACAGAAAGAGAGACACATATACGCAGAGAGAAAGAGACACACACGCGCAGAGAGAGAGAGAGAGAGAGAGACACACACGCAGAGAGGGAGACACATATACGCAGAGAGAAAGAGACACACACGCGCAGAGAGAGAGAGAGAGAGAGAGACACACACGCGCAGAGAGAGAGACACACACACGCAGAGAAAGAGACACACACGCGCAGAGAGAGAGAGACACACGCACAGGGAGAGAGAGACACACACGCGCAGAGAGAGAGACACACACACGCAGAGAAAGAGACACACACACGCAGAGAGAGAGAGACACACGCGCAGGGAGAGAGAGACACACACGCGCAGGGAGAGAGACACACACGCGCAGGGAGAGAGACACACACGCGCAGAGAGAGAAAGAGACACACACGCGCAGGGAGAGAGAGACACACGCGCGCAGGGAGAGAGAGACACACGCGCAGGGAGAGAGAGACACACGCACAGGGAGAGAGAGACACACGCACAGGGAGAGAGAGACACACGCACAGGGAGAGAGAGACACACGCACAGGGAGAGAGAGACACACGCACAGGGAGAGAGAGACACACGCACAGGGAGAGAGAGACACACGCACAGGGAGAGAGAGACACACGCACAGGGAGAGAGAGACACACGCACAGGGAGAGAGAGACACACGCACAGGGAGAGAGAGACACACGCACAGGGAGAGAGAGACACACGCACAGGGAGAGAGAGACACACGCACAGGGAGAGAGAGACACACGCACAGGGAGAGAGAGACACACGCACAGGGAGAGAGAGACACACGCACAGGGAGAGAGAGACACACGCACAGGGAGAGAGAGACACACGCACAGGGAGAGAGAGACACACGCACAGGGAGAGAGAGACACACGCACAGGGAGAGAGAGACACACGCACAGGGAGAGAGAGACACACGCACAGGGAGAGAGAGACACACGCACAGGGAGAGAGAGACACACGCACAGGGAGAGAGAGACACACGCACAGGGAGAGAGAGACACACGCACAGGGAGAGAGAGACACACGCACAGGGAGAGAGAGACACACGCACAGGGAGAGAGAGACACACGCACAGGGAGAGAGAGACACACGCACAGGGAGAGAGAGACACACGCACAGGGAGAGAGAGACACACGCACAGGGAGAGAGAGACACACGCACAGGGAGAGAGAGACACACGCACAGGGAGAGAGAGACACACGCACAGGGAGAGAGAGACACACGCACAGGGAGAGAGAGACACACGCACAGGGAGAGAGAGACACACGCACAGGGAGAGAGAGACACACGCACAGGGAGAGAGAGACACACGCACAGGGAGAGAGACACACGCACAGGGAGAGAGAGACACACGCACAGGGAGAGAGAGACACACGCACAGGGAGAGAGAGACACACGCACAGGGAGAGAGAGACACACGCACAGGGAGAGAGAGACACACGCACAGGGAGAGAGAGACACACGCACAGGGAGAGAGAGACACACGCACAGGGAGAGAGAGACACACGCACAGGGAGAGAGAGACACACGCACAGGGAGAGAGAGACACACGCACAGGGAGAGAGAGACACACGCACAGGGAGAGAGAGACACACGCACAGGGAGAGAGAGACACACGCACAGGGAGAGAGAGACACACGCACAGGGAGAGAGAGACACACGCACAGGGAGAGAGAGACACACGCACAGGGAGAGAGAGACACACGCACAGGGAGAGAGAGACACACGCACAGGGAGAGAGAGACACACGCACA
>NC_090360.1:19721615-19726615 GCF_035084215.1 Heptranchias perlo
AGAGAGAGAGGGACACACACACGCACAGAGAGAGAGGGACACACACACGCACAGAGAGAGAGGGACACACACACGCACAGAGAGAGAGGGACACACACACGCACAGAGAGAGAGGGACACACACACGCACAGAGAGAGGGACACACACACGCACAGAGAGAGGGACACACACACGCACAGAGAGAGGGAGAGAGACAGAGAGACAGGGAGAGACACACAAGCACAGAGCGAGAGAGAACGTACAGAGAGAGAGTGACAGAGAGACAGAGAGACACACACACGCACAGAGAGAGACACACACGCACAGAGAGCAAGAGAGAGAGAGAGGCAGAGAGAGAGAGAACGCACGCAGAGAGAGAGAGTGAGAGACACACACGCACAGAGAGAGAGAGACCCACACACACGTACAGAGACGGAAAGACACAGAGAGAGAGAGCGAGAGAGACACACGCACGCACAGAGAGAGAGAGAGAGACACACACACGCACAGAGAGAGAGACACACACGCACGCACGCACAGAGAGCGAGAGACACACACGCACACACACATGCACAGAGAGAGACACACACATGCACAGAGAGAGACACACGCACGCACAGAGAGCGAGAGACACACACACGCACAGAGAGCGAGAGACACACACGCACGCACAGAGAGCGAGAGACACACACGCACGCACAGAGAGCGAGAGACACACACGCACGCACACATGCACAGAGAGAGAGACACACACATGCACAGAGAGAGACACACACACGCACAGAGAGAGAGACACACATGCACAGAGAGAGAGACACACACGCACAGAGAGAGAGAGACACACACGCACAGAGAGAGAGAGACACACAAACGCACTGAGAGAGAGGCAGAGAGAGTGACACACACAAAGAGGAAGAGGGAGTGAGAAAGTGAGACACACATGCACAGAGAGAGCGAGGGAGAGACACACACGCACAGAGAGAGAGACACATGCACAGAGAGAGAGAGAGGGAGAGACACACACGCGCAGAGAGAGAGAGAAGGAGAGACACACACGCACAGGGAGAGCGAGAGAGAGAGAGACGCACGAACAGAGACAGAGAGAGAGAGACACACACGCACAGGGAGAGCGAGAGAGAGAGACACACACGCACAGGGAGAGCGAGAGAGAGAGAGATGCACGAACAGAGACAGAGAGAGAGAGACACACACGCACAGAGAAAGACACACACACACAGACAGAGGGACACGCACACACGCACAGACAGAGGGACACGCACACACGCACAGACAGAGGGACACGCACACACGCACAGACAGAGGGACACACACACACGCACAGACAGAGGGACACACACACACGCACAGACAGAGGGACACACACACACGCACAGACAGAGGGACACACACACACGCACAGACAGAGGGACACACACACACGCACAGACAGAGGGACACACACACACGCACAGACAGAGGGACACACACACACGCACAGACAGAGGGACACACACACACGCACAGACAGAGGGACACACACACACGCACAGACAGAGGGACACACACACACGCACAGACAGAGGGACACACACACACGCACAGACAGAGGGACACACACACGCACAGACAGAGGGACACACACACGCACAGACAGAGGGACACACACACGCACAGACAGAGGGACACACACACGCACAGACAGAGGGACACACACACGCACAGACAGAGGGACACACACACGCACAGACAGAGGGACACACACACGCACAGACAGAGGGACACACACACGCACAGACAGAGGGACACACACACGCACAGACAGAGGGACACACACACGCAGAGAGAGAGGGACACACACACGCAGAGAGAGAGGGACACACACACGCAGAGAGAGAGGGACACACACACGCAGAGAGAGAGAGACCTGGAAAGATGCCAGTGGATTGGAAAACCACAAACGTAACACTCCTATTCAAGAAGGGAATGAGACAGAAAGCAGATATCTATAGACCCGTTAGCCTAACATCTGTCATTGGGAAAATGCTAGAATCCATTATTAAGGAAGTAGTAGCAGGGCATTTGGAGACTCATAATACAATCAAGGAGAGTCAACATGGTTTTATGAAGGGGAAATCGTGTCTGACAAATTTATTAGAGTTCTTTGAGGAAGTAACAGGCAGGGTGGATAAAGGGGAACCAATGGATGCAGTATATTTGGATTTCCAAAAGGCATTCGATAAGGTGCCAAATAAAAGATTACTGCACAAGATAAGAGCTCATGGTGTTGGGGGTAATATACTGGCATGGATAGAGGATTGGCTAATTAACAGAAAACAATTTGTGAAAGGTAGGTCGTGCCTGACAAACCTGATTGAATTTTTTGAAGAGGTGACTGAAGTAGTGGACAGGGGAATGTCAATGGATGTTATTTATATGGACTTCCAGAAGGCATTTGATAAGGTCCCACATAAGAGACTGTTAGCTAAGATGGAAGCCCATGGAATCGAGGGAAAAGTACGGACTTGGTTAGGAAGTTGACTGAGCGAAAGGCGACAGAGAGTAGGGATAATGGGAAGGTACTCACATTGGCAGGATGTGACTAGTGGAGTCCCGCAGGGATCTGTCTTGGGGCCTCAATTATTCACAATATTTATTAACGACTTAGATGAAGGCATAGAAAGTCTCATATCTAAGTTTGCCGATGACACAAAGATTGGTGGCATTGTAAGCAGTGTAGATGAAAACATAAAATTACAAAGCGATATTGATAGATTAGGTGAATGAGCAAAACTGTGGCAAATGGAATTCAATGTAGACAAATGTGAGGTCATCCACTTTGGATCAAAAAAGGATAGAACAGGGTACTTTCTAAATGGTAAAAAGTTAAAAACAGTGGATGTCCAAAGGGACTTAGGGGTTCAGGTACATAGATCATTGAAGTGTCATGAACAGGTGCAGAAAATAATCAAGAAGGCTAATGGAACGCTGGCCTTTATATCTAGAGGACTGGAGTACAAGGGGGCAGAGGTTATGCCTCAGCTATACAAAACCCTGGTTAGACCGCACCTGGATTACTGTGAGCAGTTCTGGGCACCGCACCTTCGGAAGGACATATTGGCCTTGGAGGGAGTGCAGCGTAGGTTTACTAGAATGATACCCAGACTTCAAGGGTTAAGTTACGAGGAGAGATTACACAAATTGGGGTTGTATTCTCTAAAGTTTCGAAGGTTAAGAGGTGATCTGATCGAAGTTTATAAGATATTAAGGGGAACAGATAGGGTGGATAGAGAGAAACTATTTCTGCTGGTTGGGGATTCTAGGAGTAGGGGGCACAGTCTAAAAATTAGAGCCAGACCTTTCAGGAGCGAGATTAGAAAACATTTCTACACACAAAGGGTGGTAGAAGTTTGGAATTCTCTTCCGCAAACGGCAATTGATACTAGCTCAATTGCTAAATTTAAATGTGAGATAGATAGCTTTTTGGCAACCAAAGGTATTAAGGGATATGGGCCAAAGGCAGGTATATGGAGTTAGCTCACAGATCAGCCATGATCTTATCAAATGGCGGAGCAGGCACGAGGGGCTGAATGGCCTACTCCTGTTCCAATGTTCCTATATTCCTAAAGAGTCGGGATAAAAGGGTCATTTTCAAAATGGCAATCTGTAACTAGTGGGGTGCCGCAGGGATCAGTGCTGGGGCCTCAACTATTTACAATATATATCAATGACTTGGATGAAGGAACAGAGTGTCTTGTGGCCAAATTTGCTGATGATACAAAGATAGGTGGAAAAGCAAGTTGTGATGAGGACACAAAGTGTCTGCAAAGGGATATTGAGAGGTTAAGAGAATGGGAAAAAATTTGGCAGATGGAATATAATGTGGGAAAATGTGAAGTCATCCACTTTGGGAGGAAAAATAAAAAAGCAAAATATTATTTGAATGGAGAAATACTACAAAATACTGCGGTACAGAGGGATCTGGGTGTCCTCATACATGAAACACAAAAAGTCAACATACAGGTGCAGCAGGTAATCTGGAAGGCAAATGGAATATTGGCCTTATTTCTAGGGGGATGGAGTATAAAAGCAGGGAAGTCATGCTACAACTGTACAGGGTGCTGGTGAGACACACCTGGAGTACTGCGTACAGTTCTGGTGCCCTTATTTAAGGAAGGACATACTTGGAGGCAGTTCAGAGAAGGTTCACTTGGTTACATAAGAACATAAGAAATAAGAGCAGGAGTAGGCCAATCGGCCCCTCGAGCCTGCTCCGCCATTCAATAAGATCATGGCTGATCTGATCCGAACCACAAATCTAAATTCATGTCCAGTTTCCTGCCCACTCCCCGTAACCCCTAATTCCCTTTACTTCTAGGAAACTGTCTATTTCTGTTTCAAATTTATTTAATGATGTAGCTTCCACAGCTTCCTGGGGCAGCAAATTCCACAGACCTACTACCCTCTGAGTGAAGAAGTTTCTCCTCATCTCAGTTTTGAAAGAGCAGCCCCTTATTCTAAGATTATGCCCCCTAGTTCTAGTTTCACCCATCCTTGGGAACATCCTTACTGCATCCACCCGATCAAGCCCCTTCACAATCTTATATGTTTCAATAAGATCGCCTCTCATTCTTCTGAACTCCAATAAGTAGAGTCCCAATCTACTCAACCTCACCTCATATGTCCGCCCCCTCATCCCCGGGATTAACCGAGTGAACCTTCTTTGTACTGCCTCGAGAGCAAGTATGTCTTTTCTTAAGTATGGACACCAAAACTGTATGCAGTATTCCAGGTGCGGTCTCACCAATACCTTATATAACTGCAGGAATACTTCCCTGTTTTTATATTCTATCCCCCTAGCAATAAAAGCCAACATTACGTTGGCCTTCTTGATCACCTGCTGCACCTGCATACTAACTTTTTGATTTTCTGGGTATGGAAGGGTTGCCTTATGAGGAAAGATTGAACAGGTTGGGTCTATACTCATTGGAGTTTAGAAGAATGAGAGGAGATTTATTGAAAC